>NC_058415.1:4881811-4918967 GCF_002201575.2 Neomonachus schauinslandi | reverse complement strand
TTTCTTTCTTTCTTTCTTTCTTTCTTTCTTTCTTTCTTTCTTTCTTTCTTTCTTTCTTTCTTTCTTTCTTTCTTCTTTCTTTTCTTTCTTTCTTTCAAGTGTCCCCTTAACTATGCATTTTCACCATGAAACCACTGAACAAATACTGGTATATTTGTGTAGATTGTCGGCAATGCACTATAACAAATAAAGGATGTAAGCTTTGTAATTCAAAAGGTTGGGGTTAAATGCTAGTTCTACCATTGAGTAGGTACCTGACTTTTTAAAAAAAGATTTTGTTTATTTTGAGAGATAGAGTGTGCACGCGCATGCACATGAGAGTGGAAGGAGGGGCAGAGGCAGAGGGAGAGAGAGAATCTCAAGCAGACTCCGTGATGAGCACAGACCCCAACGTGGGGCTTGATCCCACCACCCTGAGATCATGACCTGAGTGGAAACCAAGGGTCAGACGCTTAACCAACTGAACCGATTATGCCACCCAGGCACCCCAGGTATCTGACTTTGACACACTTACCTACTCACACTTGGCTTCAGTTTCTTCACTTATAAAATGAAGTGAACAATACCCATTTCTCAGAATTTCATGGATACTAAGTGAGCTAATGAGTATATATTTAAACTCACAGTTACTGGAACATATTAAATAGTCAATACATGGTAGCCATTAATGACTTAGCCTTTTTTTTTTTTTTTTGGAAGGGGGAAAGCCTAAATTTGAATGTGAAAGCCCAATCTTGCCTTTAATATTTTCTAGTTATTTTTCTTTTTGCCTGTGCCCTAAATCCAAGTGGGTCTTCTGACAAGATGACAAGATTTAGGAATAAAACACATGCCGAGAGAGAGAGTTTTACCTCTACAATGCTCAGATCCCTTAGTGAATTAGCAACATAAATGTGGCCATTTACTTAATGCTCCCTTTCTCCAATGGGTGATTTGATTCTCTTTCTATGTGTATCTATCTGCATGATTGAGGCAGGATGGGGGAACCAGAGACTGACATTTGTGTCAGATGCTGTGCTAAAAGCTTTCTTGTTCTTTCCCTCTCATCTTCAGAGCATCTGTCTGATGTAAATATTACTCATTTAATTTTGCTTATCAAGAAATGAATACTTGGAAGACTTGAACATCTTCCCAAAGACAACATACCCAGGAAGAAGTGGATTGGGTTTTGAATTCCCATTTGATTCTATGTTCTTACTACCATACCAGGCTACCAACGACATAAAATAACATCTTTGTAGTCAAATGAAATGATTATTATGATTACTTTTCAAAGATCACCTATAATAAGATATATTATTTACATCCATTATAGATATTTTTGATTCTATGTATTGCTTTTAAATTCAGCGTTTCTCTTTCACAGTCTACAAACTGCAGGCTTAGCTGGGCAGAATCCAAATCCTTCACTCAATTTGCACGTCGTGTCATTCTCGCCAATTCCCACATAGCCAGCTCTCCCATTGGCCAGCATCAGAGAAAATGAGCTTTTTTCCCCATCATAAGTGTACCGAAAATGAACTTCTTTCAGAAAGAAATTACAAAGTTATCAGGGAAAGTAGGCAAGACCCAGGAAAGTTACAAGGTTTCCTATTTCCTGTGATAGAAGAGAAATAGCTTGGGGTATTCATTCCTTTTGGTCAGTGTTTATCAGGAAGGTCAGAATTTGATCACAAAGACTCGAGTTCTTATACTGCTTTAGGTAAATTGGTAGACCCTATTGATTTTTAAAAATGTATATCAGACTGACTTAGCCAGAATATATAGGACTCAAAAAAGTGATTTTTAGTTGAGTCATAGCAAATCCCTTTTTTTCTGAATCAATTTTAATGCAGTGTAGATTTTTTTTCTTTTAATATTGATGCTGAATTACAAAAGGACTAAAAGGGAGGTGAAACATCGTGGTGTTGTTTCATCTGGGTAATGTAGGAAAGAGATTATTCAATGAACTTCAGGATACTTGTATTTGCATAATTCCAGATGACAAGCAAGCATGCCACATTTTTCCCTACCTCACGGCACATGTTTTCTTGCAAGTGCATTTAGAAACATAACTGTTCTTTTTCCAACTCTGATTCATCTGGAGTCCCAGCTTCTTCCTCCACTTCCTGCTTTTCCATCAGATTTATTTCTCTGCGGAGCATTCCCACTTGGATGTTGATATTTATGATTTTCCATCTGACAACATCTTTGCTTTATGATTTTACCTTCTCGTTCAAAGGAACCATTTTGGTAGTAGGTCCTGCTTTCAGAGCCATATTCATAGGAGTAAAATAAATTCACAGATTTAATAACAAATCTTACTTATCAGGAACAGTCTTTTAAAAGTATATATTTATGACCTTCAAATAAAGTATTGAGAGTTCTTTAGTGTGGTGGTTCCATTTGTATTTATATTTTAAATAGTTTGATGAAGTAATTAGAAATGAAAGGAATATTTCAATGTTCTGACTGTTGTCTAGCTGCCTTAAAGGTTTTTCTTTGTCATTGTTTTTTTTAGTTTATTTATTTGAGTAAACTCTACATCCGACCTAGAGCTTGAACTCACAACCCTGGTCTTCAGACTGAGGCAGCCTGGTGCCTCACTTTGTCATTGATTTTTAACAGTTTTACTAAAAAGGACCAAGGTCTGGGGTTTTGTTTTGTTTTGTTGTTTTGTTTTGTTTTGTTTTGGTTCACCAAAAATTCTGAGTTAATATTTTTCATCAGTTCTGGAAAGTTATTGGCCAGTATTTCTTTAAATGCTGTGAGTTTTGCCTCTGCTTTGTTCTGTTTCTTCTCTCCTATTGGAACTCCAATTACACATCCCTTAGAAATTTTGAGCATGTTCTACATGTCTCTTTGATTTTGTTTTCCCCCATGCTTATTTTCTTTCCTATTTATTTTGGATATTTTCTATTGATTTGTCTTCGGGTGCAACAATCCTGTCCAATCTGCTCTTACGTTCATCCACTGATATTATAAGTTAAGATACTGTATTGTTTCAGTTCTAGAATGCTCATTTGATTTTCATACATTCCAATCCTCTGATAAAACCCTCCATTTCCGGTCTTCTTCATCTATTTCTTGAATACATCAATCAGTTATTTTAAAGCCCTTGTCTGTCACTGTTAATAGCTAGGTCATCTGTGATTCTGTTTCTATTGCCCCCTGTCTCTCTTGGTTACCTGCTCTATCATCTTACCTCTTTGCACGGCACTCTGAGAGTGTACCAGGTACATCCTTAGAGGATCAATGATGTCCCCACTATTGAGGGGGTTCTTCTCTGTCAGATGACGTGTGGGGGCTGATTCCCCACATCTAGTTTTGGGAAAACGCTTAAAAATAAAGCCAGTTGCCAACCCAGAAAACATTTCCACAAAGGTTTTTGTTTTTTTTTTTTTTTAAAAAAGGCAAGAAAACAGTTTTCTTATTGAATAAGCATCAAATTAGACAGCATTGCACAACCATTAGATAATTCACTAAAGAGGTTGCAAAGACAGAGTAGAATCCCACCCTTTTCCGTAGCTAGTGATACTCAACCCATTGCATTCTTGTAAATTGTCTTTATCCATCAGAAAGAAAATTAGAACTTGTGGTGTCTTTTTCATAAGCAGGAAGTTACCACTTGGAGCTAAGGGTCTAAACTTGGACCCCCTGAGATGGAAAGATGGGGTGTCATACTCCTTGGTGTTTGTATTTCAAAGAGATATCTTCAAGATCTCCAAGAAAGACACTCCTGGGATGCAACGAGTCTGATTTAGCTTTTACACAGTTTTATCTACATCTCATAGAGGCAAATAGAGCACTTACAACTTCAAATTTCCTACACAAAATGACATAGAGACATTAGGAGGACAGAGTTCTCCTTCCCTTATGCACCAGGGAAAATTTTAAATTTCCTTTTTTTTTTTTTTTTTCCCAGATGGGCATTTAGCCTTACACCAGTCAGAGTTACACTCGATCAGAACTGGGTGGTGGTTTGGGTAAGTTTTAGTGAGATTCGGTCTATCTTCAATTCACCTCTAGTCCTCTCAATTGAGTGGATCTAGTGAGTTATAGAAGATCCCTTTCTTTTTTTCAGCTTCCTCTTGAGCCAAACAGACAACAGCTTCAAAATCTCACAAATGTCTTGAGTGAAGAAACCACTGTGTGCTTCAGGTCCTCCAAGTCTCTAAATCTGCCACTCTAATCTCATGCAAATGCCCCCAGCAGAGGTCTCCCACCAAATGCAGTAGAGACCCTCAGGCCAGGAGCCAGGGTAGACCCTCAGTGTCATCTCACTCCTCCCTGTAGAGGTCTCGTCTCGGGCACCTACCGCTGCAGGTCTTTGTTTCCTGAAGACCCTGAGGCTACAGGAGATCTTACTCTGCTTTTCATAAGCTTTGGCGTCACACTGTCACCTTCCACTCAAAATTCAGCAAATGTCTTCTGAGGAAAACCTCCCTGTGTCCAATGCCCTGGAAGACTCCCATTGTCTGACTCTGCATGACTGCCAGAGCTTTGCTGGTTTCTCTTGTCCCCAGAGGTGGTCATTGGCCTTGGCCAACCCCTGTTCCTCAGCCAGTGTCCAGAACTGGCAGACACCCCTTGGGAGGGGTGGGGAGACAGCTGGCTCTCGGGGTGCCTGGAATGGGTATCCCCTATTAGGAATGGCATTTCACCCGGCCCTCATGGCTTCCATGGCCCTCCAATGCCAATACAAAATGCATGCCTTTGTTGTAGGGAGGATGATGCCATGCCTACGGGGATGTGTAGGAGGGCAGAAGCTTCCTTCTGGATCACTCCCTGAGGCGTTGCTTCTGGGTGAAGCAGTCCCCTTTTGGTTTGTTCACTGATACACCAAATACTGATCACTCCTAGATTAAGTGCTCCAACGGCCACTGACCAGGGGCTGTTAGAATCCTAGCTGGTAGAAAAAGTGATTAGTAGCCACTTGTAGATAGATTTGGAAGGTGACAGACATTGTCTAAAGTGCTGGACAACCAGAAATCAGATTATCTAAGGGGGAGAAAGCAGGATGTTAACAGCAAAATATGAGATGCTCACAACTCCAACCATCTCCATTAAAGTGCTAGCAAAAATGATGCGGACCAAAAATAGTTTATGTTTCATGTATCTTAGACATTGGGTTAGTAAACTATCTCGACTCGACTCAACTGAAAAGCAAATATCACAAATAACAGAAATTGGGATCAATAATACCAATATCTTGCTGTCTATTCCATAATGACATATTCTTATGCTTTAAGGTATAAAAAAATTAGGAGTCTTTATATTTACTGTAAGAAAGACCATAAAATCTTTATCAAACGGGAGGACAAAATCGTATGAGTGTTCATTATTTAAAACGGCAGCAGGTGGGAGCCCTGCCTGCGAGCTGCTGGGATGATTCCCCGGTTGGAATAAATCGAGCCCGCGGTAGGGCACTAATGAGCTGGAGTCGTGGTTCAGCCACAGCAAACACGCAGGAGATTTCAAGCAGCAAGGTGGGCTGCGTCTCCCCACGGTGCGATCAATACAGAGTAATTCCCTTACACTTTATATTCTTCGTTTAACACCAGCAGCACCGGACTGTCTGTTGTTCGTGGCTCAGAAATGCCTGTGGACGTGGTACCTGCACGTGGTGGGTGACGGTGAAGTCTCTTCCTGCCATAAATAAAACATATTTAGGTCAGAATACGAACACTGACTCAGGAAAGCCTTTTAAAGCCACGTCCACTGAATGGGACTGGGACTCAGAAGATCTGGGGTTCCTCTCTCAGACCCACCCCACATCTCTGGATACCGGCGAACTTGCACTTGGGGAGCTAATCAACGGTGGGCTGTGCCCCGGCAGCCTCTCTCCTTCCCTCCCTGCCTCCTCTGCAGCACAGACTGTCACCCAGCCAACGCCGGGGGTGCTCTGGCTGGCCAACCTAGGGGGAAAGAACCACTAAACGCAAGAGCGTGGGAGACCCAGAGCCCGGGAGAGGGGTCTTCTCAGCACTTCCAGTGCTGGGAGCAGAGGGGAGACAGGCAATGAATAACAAGGGGACTCAGAGTGTCAGAAATGGTGAGAGGTAGGGAGAAACATTGAGGAGGAGAGAGGGAGCGCCAGGGAGAAAGCTGCTATTTCGACAAAGGGATGCTTGAGCAGAGATGCCGAGGTGGTGAGGGAGGCAGCCGCTCACACATCTGGGAAGCTTGCTCCAGGCAGAGAGGAGAGCAGGTGCAAAGGCCCTAAGGCAGGGCCATGTCAGCTATGTGGGAGCAGCAGCAGCCGGTGGGGGCTGAAGAGTGAGATTGGGGAAGATGGCAGGAGATGAGATGCGGCGGGGCTGGGTCATGCTGGACCTTGTAGGCCACTGGGCAACTCTGGCTTTTACTCCGAGTGGATGGGGCACCATGGCAGGGTTTGAGCAGAGGAACTGTGATAACATGGGGAACATATATATTTGGCCTTTGTCCCTGTTTCCTGGCACACAGCTCCAAAAACCCTTGGAATCTTCAGAGCAGTGGGAGTAGCTTTTGCTTTCCAATGACATAGCTGGTGGCTCCAGGATGGGGGCTGACGGCCAGGGGGACCACCCATGTGGTTAGAGCCCCCCTTCCTGACTTCCAGGGAGGGGAGAGGGGTTAGAGGTTCAGTTAATCACCTACGATCAATGAATTAATCAACCGTGCCTATGTGATGAAACCACCCTAAAAATTCCTAACTGAAGGGGCTCAGAGACCTTCCAGGTTAGTGAAGACATGGCGGTGCTGGGAGAGTGGTGCACCCCAAGAGAGCATGGGAGCGCCGTGTCTCTCTCTCCATGGCTCACCCTGTGCCTCTCGTCCATCTGGCTGTTCTGGAGTTGTAGCCTTTATAACAAATTGACAATAGTAAGTAAAGCACTTCCCTGAGTTCTGTGAGCCATTCTAGCAAATTATCAAACCTGAGGTCATGGAGGTCATGGAATCCCCCATCTATAGCTGGTCCGGCTGAAGTGTGAATGGCCTGTGGTTTAACGATTGGTTTCTGAAGTGGGAGGTGGTCTTGTGGGACTGTGGGGTCTGCCCTAAGTGAGGGTTAATTCATGTCAGAATTGATCTGAATTGTTCAACACCCAGTTGGTGTCAGAGAATCAGAGACTGGGTCATTGCTGTGGAAAATGCTCATGCATTTGGTGTCAGAAGATCCTCTGACAGTTGGGGAAGGATCACCTCTGGTGGCTGCATTCCAGACGGGTGGCCAGTCCACGGTGGCCCAGTCGTCTGATCAGGATGGGAGGAGGGGAGGATGGCAGCCCACCAGCTGCTGGGACACTTTGTCTCAGAACACCGCTCAGTCCATGCTTTATTTCAGACAAGTAGATCTGCAGATGCTCCTCCTGTTCTTAATGAGCCCTCCAGTCTAGTGCGGGGATGAAGCACATGTGCAGAAAGTGGCTCCTTGTGGAGAATGAGGACAGGAAGGGAGAGGAGAACAAGGCAGCTGAGCCTGGAATGCAGAACATGCTCTTGCGTGAGATTGTCAGGAAGCAATCTGGCATTACACGACAATTTAAATGAGCCCGTTACTGTGTTGTCTGTATGGCCAAGTGGTCAATCTCTATATGCGAGTAAGGTTTCATTAAATACCTGTGCACCTGTCTGCTGTGTCCCCTTGTTTCTAACCCAGTGCCCTGCAAACAGCGGCGTGGTCCCACAGGGCAGGCAAGATCCCACAGAGTCACTGAGGGAGACAGAGGTTCACTGTCTGAATCTCTGCAGGCAGGGCTCCCAGGTAGCACATGTGCTTTCATTCATGTTCTTCAGCCTTCCTTCCTGAAGTCTAAGGCAATTACCTTTATCACAAAGCATATAGAGGGTTTGACGTGTATAGAGGGGTTGAACATGCGCGGACGGGAAAAGCCATTCTAAGCAGAGGGTCTGCCCACTCACAGAAAGGATGGCAGGAAAGAGAGGGGCTTGTAATGACTCTCAACAACTTCTGATGAGTGTTGGTGGCAGGATTTGCCTGGAGTGCGGGGCACATGGCTTTCAGGGAGTGTCTGGGATTGCAATGGGGAGGGCCTTGCATGTCAGAGACACTCGGCTTCATTGTCTAGGTAATAGGGAGTCAGAGGAGGTTTTCAAACTAAATGGAGACATGATAGAACCGTGGCTCACACATCTCCTGGCCAAGTGTGATAAGAACCGATGTGTGGCGGGATGTGTGTAAGAGACAGAAGGCAGGACCCCCAGAGGAGAGGGCAAAGGCGGCCCTGGGGATTAAATGCAGGGAACCGGGAGGCTGGGCCAGTAGCCTCAGCCAGGAACACTGGAGGAGGAGATTTGGGGAAAATTTCATTTGGGTCACAAAGATTTCAGCGAGTGGATGCCACACCCAGGATGTGGAAGAGTCCTATATCTCTGAAGGCCAAGTGTCCAGTTTAGGTAGGAAACAGTCTTTTTAATTTTCAAAATCAAACATCCACTCTTAGGATTTACTCATTTAATGTGGAATATCCTGCAGATAAATGTGCTAACATTTCCAATTTATATTTAATTTGCAGTATCTCAGTTCACTATAGGTTTCTGAAGACTTCTCATCCCTTTATTAAATTACACCAGAATAAATAAATTAAGAACTTAGATTACTTTCCAAGTTCAAGGTCCTATATGCAATTATCCTCTGTTGTCTTACATTATTGCTTTTTTATCTATGTTATTTCTTTAACATTGTCTTTCTCATTACCCTGTATCTACACTTGACTCAAGAAAATCTAACCAGAGCTAACTTGTGAGACAGCTTGTGACAATTCGAGGAGTCGAGAAATATATATATATATTTTTTAGGGCAGGTGTTCCAGAAAGGAGAAGTACAGAAAAGCATAGCTGATTCAATCACCTCAAAGACTGAATTTTCTATGTGTCTCTATACTCTGAGCAACTTTTCTTCCCTTCATGAAGGAGAATTCAACCTTCACATTTTGCTATGGCTTTCATCACATGAGCAAGGAATGATATTGTCATCTCCTCTCTCTCTCTCCCTCTCAGGCTTTCCAGAACCATTTGCTCTTTCCTTCGGGGGTAAGAAAGCAAGGAGGGTCAAGTCACATTTCCCTTTATCTTCCTTCCTTCAAAGACCGCTGGGGACCAGGAAGGCCAGTTGGGAAATTGGGGTCCGTAGGGGATAAATAAACTCCTTTGCTGGTTTCATTGTGAGTTAATAAAGGTTACCAGTGTCCAGGGTTATAAATCCAACTTCTTTCGTAGTCATGAAAAAGTGAAAGCAGTCCAGAAGTCCTTCAACGGGGGACTGAATTCACAAACTGTGGTACATCCATACAGTGGAACATGACTCACTAACAGAAGGAACTCCTGATTCATGCAACAACGTGAACAAATCTGAAATGCATTTCACGGTGTGAAAAAGCCAGGCCCAAAAGGCTCTCCAGTCTTTGATTCCATCTGTAAAGGGGAAAGATTTCCATTCTGATTTCCATTCTGAAAAGGGAAAACAACAGGGGTGGAGCACAGGTCAGTTACTGTCAAGGGTGGCAGGTGCCTGGAGGGTTCCATGACAGAAGCAAAGCATGATGTGAGTTTCGCGACAAAGGAACCATTGAGTGTCATGGCTTTGCTAGTGGATATGTGACTGTCCACCTTTGTCAAAACCCATGGAGCTGCACACCATAAAGTGTGCAGTTAACTAAAGCTCACTCTTCACGGATACGTGTTAACTGGGGAAATCAATCAACCAGGAGGTGAGAGTAACCAAAAAGGACCATAAACTTTAACAAAGGACCCTTGCTCTGTTATAAATGAATAACATAATCGCACCGGCTCCTTGGGAGAATGAGGTCATTACCTTCCATTCCGAAGAATTCCATTCCTGAGATTTAACAACTCACTTGTGCAGGAAGAAAAGCAGCTCAGCATGAAGCCACCACTAAGCTGCAGACCCATAAAGTTGGGAAGACCCCTAGAATCATTTCATTCACCTCCTGCTTCCAGGTTTGCACTCTTGTCTCATTCCTAAATGAAATCCATTCCAGAGAAGAATCAGAAAACATTCTCTACAGCAGGATGTGTTATTTTTCACCCCCGGGGTCAACACACATCTGTATAATGGGAGAACAGTGATGGGGCTAGCCTGGGCAGGGGATTCCATCTCTGCTTTTAGGATGCAACTCTTAGCAAAGCTCAGTACAGCAAGAGATGAATGGGTAGTTTCTGTAGTTGAATCCCTGGTGAAATGTTGGGGTTCTGCTCAAGCCTTCACTCTATCACCTCCAAGCCCACCCTACCCCGAGGAAAACCGTAGGGATCCAGTGGCTATTGGATTCAATCTGAAAATCACTGACTGAGGGGAAATGTAGAGAAGCAAGAAGGGATAGAGGAAGGGGAGGTAGAATGTGTTCTGCCCACAGTCACCATGGTGGCCTTTGTTATGCATAAATAGATGTGTCACAGGATTGCTTGCTTTTCACTTTCTGCCCCACCCCTATTGTAGCGACTCTCCTTGTATAACACTCCTAGCGCATGGGGAAGGTCTACGATATTGGGCGTGGTATAAAAGAAGGCCCACAGGCACCCCAGTGTTCATAGCAACAATGTCCACAGTAGCCAAACTGGAATATTACTCAGCCATCAGAAAGGATGAATATCCAACTTTTACATCAACAGGGATGGGACTGGAGGAGATTATGGTAAGTGAAATAAGTCAAGCAGAGAAAGTCAATTATCATATGGTTTCACTTATTTGTGTAACATGAGGAATAGCATGGAGGACATCAGGAGAAGGAAGGGAAAAAATGAAGGGGGGGAAATGAGAGGGGGAGATCAACTATGAGAGACTATGGATTCTGAGAAACAAACTGAGGGTTTTAGAGGGGAGGGGGGTGGGGGGATGGGTTAGCCCGGTGATGGGTATTAAGGAGGGCACGTATTGCATGGAGCACTGGGTTTTATACGCAAACAATGAATCATGGAACACATCAAAAACTAATGATGTATTGTATTGTGACTAACAACACAATAAAAATTAAAAAAAAAAGACTCCCATGTTCCAGTTCTTTGCCAACTGTTCTGGCCTCATCCACCCTCTGACACCCGATTCCCAAGACACCCTCCCATCCGCGTCTAGTTTCTCAAGCCCACGTTCATGCTGCAGCCCTCAGGCACCTAAGGAAGAGTCCTATATTTCTGAAGGCCAAGTGTCCAGTTTAGGTAGGAAACAGTCTTTTTAATTTTCAAAATCAAACATCCTTGTAACTGTCTGAAGTAATACTTAACAGGCAAGTTTTTTTTTTTTTTAGATGAAGAAATGGAATTTTATTTTTATTTATTTTATTTATTTTATTTTATTTTGTTATGTTAATCACCATACAGTACATCGTTAGTTTTTGATGTAGTGGCCATGATTCATTGTTTGCATATAACACCCAGTGCTCCATTCAATATGTGCCCTCTTTAATACCCATCACCAGGCTAACCCATCCCCCTGCAAGTTTTTTTTTTTTTAAGATTTTATTTATTTGAGAGAGAGAGAATGAGAGACAGAGAGCAGGAGAGGGAGGAGGGTCAGAGGGAGAAGCAGACTCCCTGCTGAGCAGGGAGCCTGATGTGGGACTCGATCCCGGGACTCCAGGATCATGACCTGAGCTGAAGGCAGACGCTTAACGACTGAGCCACCCAGGCACCCTTGCCTTGCTATTTTTATTGAAAGATTATTATGTAGTCAAATTTGTCAGTGATAAAAATACATTCTATACCACATTGCTATGAAAAATTATTCCTTCCAGTTTTTTATACTATTTGTAAGGTGTTTGTGCTCTTTTTAAAATTTTTATTTTGAAATGAATTTTACTTCTTATTTAGTTTGGCAGAAATGTTGCAAAGAGCACAGAGTTCCCATATAGCCTTCACTCAGTTTCCCCGTAATGTTATCCAACATAATCATTGTACATTTACCAATACTAAGAGATTAACACTGACACATTATTATCAACCAAGCTGCAGACTTGATTGGATTTAACTAGTTTTTCCCCTGGTGTCCCAAGATTCCACATTGTATTTAGTCACTATGTTTCCTTAGGTTTTCTCTGAGATAGTTTATCAATCTGTCCTTGTTGGTCCTGATGCTTTCGAAGAGCCCTGGTCAGGGTATTTCATAAAATGCCCTCTGGTTTGGGTTTGTCTAGTGTTTTCCCATGATAAGGTGGGATTTCTGGGAAGATCTGGGGAAGAGCAGATTTTTGGAAGGATACCACAGAGGTGATGTGCCTTTTCATTACATTAGATCAGTCACATGACTTATTACTGGTGACATTAACCTTCATCACTTGGTGCCTGCCTGGTTACTTCACTGTAGAGTTACAATTTTCCCTTTCTATTAACTATTTATTAGAAATGAGTCATTAATTCTAGCCCACACTCAACAGAAGGGAAATTAAGCTTCACCTCCTGGAAAAAGGAATATCAAATAATGTGTGGATATATGTTAAAACCATCATAGTAATTAATAAATATTTGGCATTCATCCATGAATATTGCTTGCAGCAGTATCACTGTGATGTTCTAATGATGATTTTCTATTTCCCTCCTTCTGTCTGCATTCATTAATTGAAATTTTTCTGTAAGGGTGATTTGCTCCTTCTCCCATGTTTGTTTATTAATTCAGTTGTTGGGTACAGAGTTGGACTCCAAATAGATTAAAGATCAAAAGAAGAAAGAAGAGAATATAAAGCTAACCTAGGGATAGGGAAAATATAAACACAGCAAAAACAGTAAAGACAATTAAGCATTTCCAATCAATAATAAACACCCACAGAGACTTCAACACCCAAAGAGACTTCAACATACAAGTTACCACATGCATACAGCATACTGTATATTTTTGAAACATATCTAAAAGACAATATATCAAAGTCTAGCATATGCAAAAATTCTTTTTTTAAAAAGATTTTATTTATTTATCACACACACACACACACAGAGAGAGAGAGCACAAGCAGGGGGAGGGGCAGAGGGAAAGGAGAAGCAGACTCTCCACTGAGCAAGGAGCCTGATGCGGGACTAGATCCCAGGACCCTGAGGTCATGACCTGAGCTGAAGGCAGATGCTTGACCGACTGAGTCACCCAGGCATCCCATATCCAAAAATTCTTACAAATGAGCTACCAGGATGACAGCAACAACAGAGCTAAGGGGTTCCTATTTTTAAAAATCCACAAAAGATACGGATGGGCAATTTCCAGAGAAGGACACTAAAAATCCATTTGGTGAAGAGATGCTCTATTCACTAGTAAGCCAGAAAAACATATGTTGAAACAGTGAGATACGCTTCACCTCCATCAAAGTGACTAATAAGGTGGGTAATGATATGTGGTGGCCAAGATAGGAGGACACAACCTTTCGAGCCCTTCTGTGGGAGTGTAAATCACAGAGCATTCTGGAAAGGACTCTGGAGAGCATTCAATGACATAAAGGGTGTGTCTTGTGACCGGCTATCTCATGCCTGGTCATATATCTGAGAGATATTCTTAAATTCGTCCATAAGGAGACACAGAAGAGGACTTGGTTTGTTGTGGCAGGGAATTAGAAACAACTTACTTTATATTATTAGGTGAACTGATGGGGAAGTTATAGCTGGTGCACGCTATGGAACACTCTGACGAGGAAAAACCCCAAAGCTGAAATAAGCACATATAGCAACGTAGGTAGATGGAGAGCGCACAGGGGAAAAGAGAAGATAGAGAATGAGATTTCCGGCATGAACTGTTCATCTAGAGGAAAAGCACATGTTCAAAGCCACCACACATTTTACCAGGCTGCAGCATCTTTAAGGACACACACCAGACATATTAAGAGGAGTGTTTTGTGGAGAAGGTAACAGAGACGTGATGATGAGGGTGGGAAATTCTGTGAGGAGGGTGTTTGTGGACCTGTGGTTCTATTAATCTCTGTACAGAGGACGGTGACTAACTTACTTTAAGTAACTGAATTTTTTTTTTTCTTAATTAGGAAGCAGTAATTTGCAAATGCCCTATGGCCCAGGAGAGACTGGTACCTAAGGGGAATGAGGTGAAAACAAGAAATCCCACAGACAGTATATTCAGGATATGGATAAACAAAATGTGGTCTATCCACACAACAGACTACTATTTGGCCATAAAAAGTAATAAAGTACATGCTACAATGTGGATGAACCTCAAACATGTCATGATCAGTACAAGAAGGCGGACACAAAAGGTCACATATTATATGTTTCCATTTCTATGAAATATTTAAAATAGATGAATCCATAGAGACAGAAAGCAGATTCGTGGTTGCCAGGGGGAGAGGGGAGAGGGAAAAGGGAGTAACTGCCTAATGGTTTGGGATCTCCTTTGGGGCAGTAAAAATGTTTAGCATCTGCACAAAGGTAATAGTTGCACAAAATTGTGACTGAACTAAATTCCAATAAATTGTAGACTGTAAAATAATAAATTATATGTTATCTGAACTTCAATAAAAATATAATCTTCACAACTATCACGGAAAAGAGCAGATAACTCCTCTCTGAAGGGACATAACATTGTCATAAATCCCAGTTTACTAAACAATTAGTCTCAGTCCCGAAAACTGGGGGGAGCATATCTCTCAGAGTGATCGTTTACAGCAGAAGAACCAGAATATATCTCAAGTTTTTGTAATGCATAGTTTGACCAGAAAGCAAATAATGGATTTTAATAATGCTTTAGACTATGCATTATTAGGTTAATAGTTAATAATATTTAATACTTCTTTGTGGTATAGATATATGTGGTTATTATGCATAATATATTAAATATATTTATACATTAAACATATATTATACACATAATTATAAAATTACAATCACATTATATATTTTTTTACAGTTATAATATACATTATACATATAATTATATGTAATTTTACATTATGTATATAGTTATACACATTATGTATAATGTACATTATAGTTTTATAATTATACATTGTTATATGTATGCTTGTGGGTGTGTGTGTATATATATAGAGAGAAACACACACACTTATATATGTTAGGGAATGTTGCCAGAAGTGGAGTTTGATATCTTACCCTGAAGACTTACTATGGTTTCATTAAGGGTCTTTCCCTTTAGCCCATGAACAACAGATAGCCATTAAAATGTATTAAGAAGAGGATGGACAAATTTGATAAACGTTTTGAAAAGACTATTCTCACTATATGTGGAGAATAGATGACATCAGTCAAACATGGGTGCAGGTGGGTCACTGAGGAGTCTCCTGCAGAATTCAAGGAGGACAAGCAACTTGGATTTGGCTGATGTCA
This sequence comes from Neomonachus schauinslandi, assembly GCF_002201575.2. NCBI lineage: Eukaryota > Metazoa > Chordata > Mammalia > Carnivora > Phocidae > Neomonachus > Neomonachus schauinslandi. The sequence goes on along the minus strand of NC_058415.1, from coordinate 4,903,697 downwards.
GGGGAGAATGGTTGAATTTGAACCACCCTTAGGAGAAGACCAGAATGACTGGATCTCGAGAGACAAAGACGTCAGGGATTCTGCTGGGATTCTGGCTGGCCTATCCAGGAACAGTAATGCTGGGAGTGAGATCCTGGTTCAATTTCAAACGTGGTGGGATTGAGGTGTGTTTGATGATTCCTAACATGGCTGACAAGTAATCAGTGATTCCAAGTGGAGGCTGAGTCTGTAACAATTGTTCTGCTCATAGGTGTGAAGTGAAGCCAGAGGCGTGGAGGAGGTGGATTATTGGATTTTAAAGTGAAACCAGCATCCATTTCGGGTTACTGATTTAAGGGAAGATCTTTGAGCATAGCTGAATTTAAAGTCTGACACCAATATTTGAGATAAAGGGGAATAAATATTAACATTTAGTCCAAACTCAACGCTGTATTTGAATATCACCCAACCTATTCAAGCCTTTTGGCATATTCTAATTAGCGATGTATAACAAGTATCGACCTCACTAGCAGATAGCCTAGACTTCTCTGAACCAGGCTGAATCTGTAGATCACCTCTGTTAATGCCACTAAAAAGTAACATTACAGAAAGCCAACTTTTATTCCAAAAGTTAGACCCTGAAGGAGGCAATCCCATAATGCCTTGTTTTCTATCTCCTTAGGGCTGGGGGTTGAGGATAGAAGGAATAAGAGGTGGATCAAGACACATTTGTCGAGACCGACCTGCTAAGCAGAGTCTGCATCTAATGTTGCAGCTTTGGGTTGGAATGGGCTCGAACAGTTTGGTTGGCTGAAACATAACCCAAAAGATGGCTTCCGCTAAATAAAGTTAAAGCATCAGACCAACCTTGGTGTCCTACAAAGGCAGGGATTCAAAGCTTAGGGAGTTTCTTAGCCAGTTTGGGCTGCTGTACAAAGCACCATGGATGGGGTCGCATAATAACAACAGACATTTATTTCTCACAGTCCTGGAGTCTGGAAGTCTGAGATCAGGATGCCAGAGTGCTCGGCTTCTGGCGAGGGCCGGCTCCCAGGTTGCAGACTGCCAATTTCCCCTTGTGACCTCATATGGCAAAAGGAGGAAGGGACATCTCTGGAGTTTCTTTCCTAAGGGCCTTAATCCCATTCATGAGGGTCCCCCCTTCCTGATTTATTCATCTCCGCAAGGACCTCCTCCCAAGACAATCGCACCGAGGATTGGGTTTTCAGCATATGGATTTTAGGGGACAGAAAGATTCAGTCTGTCATGGTGGGCTGGGGAAGTGAGAGTGTAGTTGTCATTGAGGACATTCTGACCCCCCTGGGAAGGACCAGAACCCAGACCTTTCATCAGGACTGTGAGAAATAAATTATTAGTGAGTGGAGCCCCAAATCCTTGAAGGGTTCTGTGATTTCTCTTCACTGTAGGCCAGACCCTACAGTGGGAGCCGTGGTTATAATTGGGAAACCTAAACACAATGGAATTAATTGGATCTGGGGTGGCATGGGCCAAGTGGTGGCACTCTACAGCCAAAGCCATGTGGACTTGGTAGCCATAGTGGATAGCAGAGTCAACCCAGAAATCCTCAGAGAGACACAGAGATGCATGGCATTGGCCACTTGATCACTGTGTTCCTAGAAATGAAAGAAATGGGAAGTCCAAAACTTGATCTGTATGAGCATAAGAATACTAGGTCAAGTGAACAAACCTTAACTTGAGTCCTGACAACAGAGAATAATGGCTTTTCAGTCAATTCCCAGACTTGAGCCAATTTACAGACCCAAAATCCTTTGAATGGATGGAAGGCCAGGAGGGGGACTCTGCTATGCTGCCAGAAATTTTACTGTGAATCCTTCACCCAGACTTCCCCAAAGGAACCTCTGGCCCTCTACAGGGTTACTATGCATTGCAAAAAAAGAAAACTATCAGATTTTTCAGAGACTATGGACACTGACTCTGAATTGACATGAATTTCAGGAGACCCAAAACATCACTGTTGTCTACCACTCAGAGTAGAAGCTTATGGAAATCATAGAGTCAATGGAATTTCTCTCAGGCTGATCTCAGAGTCAGCCCAGTGGATCCCTAAATTTATTCTGTGGTTATTTTCCCAGGTCTGGAATGCATAATTGGAAAGACATTCTCAGCAACCACCAGAATCCCTGCGTTGATTCCATGGCCTATTGAGTAAGTACTATTATGGTGAGGAGGCCAAGTAGAAGCCCCTAGAACTGCCTTTACTGTAGGGAAGTAGAAAGCCATAAGTTATGGCATGTTCTTAAAGGGATTGCAGAGATTAGCCCCACCATCAAGAACTTGAGGGGTGCAGGGGTGGTGACAGCCAATCCCTCCCTCCTTCAGCCCGCCTGTTAAGTCTGTGCAGAAAACAGATGGATCCTGAATAATGACTATGGATTCTCATAACTTTAACCAGATGATGACTCTATGCTCCTGCACCAGATGTAGTTTCATTGCTTGGACAAATTAACACATCCCCTGTAATCGAGTCTACAACTATTGACCTGAAAAATGCTTTCTCCTCCAACCTGTTAGTAAAAACTACCAGAAGCAGTTTCCTTTCAGCTGGCCAAGCCAACAATACCCTCCCCTGTCCTACCTCAGGGGTGTATCAACTCTCCAGCCCTGTGTTATGATTTAGTTCACAGGGACCTTGACTGCCTTTCCCTTCCACATAAGAAATCATGCTGGCCCATGACACTGATGATTGGACAGAGTGAGCAAAAAGTAGCAACCACTGTAGAGTTATTGGTAAGACATTAGTACGTTAGAGGGTAGGAAATAGATCAGACAAATTTCAGAGGTCTTTGACTTCAGTGAAATTTCTAGGGTCCCACAGCGTGGGGCACGATGAGATGTCCCTTCTAACCTGGGTAACTTGTTATATCTGATCTCTCCTACAACCATGAAAGAAGCATGATGCCTAGTGACCCTCTTTGACCTTTGGAGGCAAAATAGTCCTCATTTACATGTGTTACTCCAGTCCATTTATTGAGTGACCCAAAAAGCTACTAGTTTTGAGTGAGACCCAGAACAACAGAAGGCTCTGTAACAGGTCCACGCTGCTGGTCGAGCTGCTCGGCCACTCAGTCCACGAGATCCAGTAGTTTCGGTGGGGCTTGAAGTGGCGGTGGCAGATACGGTTGCTATTTGGAGCTTTTTGGTTGCTCTGGAGCAGGTTCTTATAGGTGATTTGCAGGGCAGGACCTTAGGATTTGGGGACCAAGCCCCACCATCCTCTTTGGATAATTGCTCCTTTTGAGAAACAGCTCATGACCTATTAGAGGGCATCAGGAGAGTTACTTAACCTTGGGCCACCCACTTAACATGTGACCTGAACATGACCCATCATGACAGCCACCCATCCAGTGGGTGTCACCTGACCCACCACGCCACAAAGTAGGACATTTAAAGCAGCATTCCGTCATCCAGTGGGACCAATATATACATGGTTGGGCCCAGGCAGTGCTGGGCATGTAAGTTACACAAAGAAGTTGTCCAAGTGTGCATGGCCCCAACTCCTGACACACTGTCTTCTCTCCCATTATGCACCTATGGCCTCCTCATGGAGAGTTACCTATAATCAACTGACAGAAGAAGAGAAAGGTCATACCTGGATCATAGATGGTTCTGGCGTATATGCAGGTACCACTTGAAAGTGGACAACTGCCTTGCTACGCCTCTCCCTGGGACTTCCGTGAAGGAAAATACTCCCGGTGGGCAGAACTTCAAGCAGTGCACCTAGTTATTCACTTTGCCTGAAAGGAAAAGTGGCAAGACATGCAATTTTATACCAATTCAGGGGCTGCAGTCAATGGTTTGGCTGGATGGTTAAGGACTTGAGCATGATTGGAAAATTGGTGACAAGGAGAATTGGGGAAAAGGTCTATGGATGAAATTCTCTGAATGGCTAAAAAAATGTGAAGATATTTTTATCTCATGTGAATGTTCAGCAAAGGGTGACCTCAACACAAGAGCATTTTAATAATCGTGTACATAGGATGACTTGTTCTGTGGATATTTTTTCCTCTCTTCAGCCATTCCTGTCATTGCTCAAAGGGCTCATGAACAAAGTGGGCATGGTGGGAGAGATTATGTACGGGCTCAGCAACATGTATTTCCACTTAGTGGGTCCAACCAGGCTATGAACCACCGCTGAGTGACAGCAGCAGAGTCCAATATGGCACCATTCCCCAGGGTGACCAGCAGCTAGCTGGTGGCAGATTGATTACATTGGACCACTTTCATCATGGAAGAGGAAGTGTTTGTTTTGTTCTTACTGTAATAGACACTTGCTCTGGATATGTATTTGCCTTCCCTGCAAACAGTACTTCTGCTAAATCTACTCTCCTTGGACTTAGGGAACACCTTACCCATTGACATGGTATCCCACACAGTGTTGCCCCTGATCAAGGAATGTATTTCATAGCAGATGAAGTGCAGCTTTGGGTCCGTGATGGTGGAATTCACGGTCTTACCATGTTTTCCACCATTCTAAAGCAACTAGCTGGCTAGAACAACAAAATGACCTTTTGAAGACTCAGTTACAGTGCTGGCTGGGGGGCAAAAACTTGCAGGCAAAACTTGTCCTGGGCAGTGTTCTCCAGGAGGCTGAGTATGCTCTAAATCAATGCATCCAAATATTATGCTGTTTCTCCCACAGTCAGGATTCATCGATCAAGGAAGCTAGGGCTAGAAATGAGAGGAGCACCTGTATTACCCTAGTGATGTCACTAAGAAATCTTTGCTCCTTGTTTCTGTGACCTCATGCCCTGCAGATCTCGAGACCCTAGTTCAAAGGGAGGAATGCTACCCCAGGAGACACGACCATGATTCCATTAAACTGGAAGTTAAGACCGCTGCCCGGCCACCTTGGGCTCCTCATGCCTTTGAGTAAACACATAAAGATGAGAGTTAAGGTGTTTAATGATCCTGACTACACAGAAAAATGAGACTGTTAATCCACCGTGGAGGAAAGGGAGGCTATGTCTGCAGTACAGGAGATTGCATAAGCGTCTCTTAGTACCACCAAGCCCTGTGATTAAAGTCAGTGAAAACCTACAACAACCCAATCCAGGCAAGACTACTGATATTCCAGAAAATTCAGGAATGAAGGGTTGGGTCACTCCACCAGATAAAGAACCACAACCAGCTGAGGTGCTTGCTCACAGCAAATGTAATATAGAATGAGCAGCAGAAGTATATACTTAGTTATATCAATACCAGCTATGACCACGGGACCAGTTACAGAAATAAGGACTCTAATTCTTCTTTTCTTAATATTTTATTTGTTTATTTATTTATTTATTTAGATTGCAAGTGGGGGGTGGGGCAGAGGCAGAGGCAGAGAGAAAATCTCCAGCAGACTCCATGATGAGCACGGAGCCCATGGGGGCTCGATCCCACGACCCTGAGATCATGACCTGGGCCCAAACCAAGAATCGGATGCTTAACCGATTCAGCCACCCAGGCATTCCAGGACTCTAATTCTTATGAATATTTCTTCCTTATTTTGTTATGAATATTTTTGAGTGTGTCTGTCTGTATCTTTGTTTTCTTCCTTCTCTTAGTCCTTTATCATAGAACATAAGATGTATGGAGTTTGCACCACAGTATTGAAGTTACAGGTTATCAGGGAGAAGAGGGAGCATCTCCAAGGACTTTGTATCCTCCGCTAGGGAATGTATTAGTGCATTTTAAGTTGTATGTAGGATAATTGTATCATGTTAGACAGAAGTAGAACCTTGTTATTGAAGAGACGTGTATGGGTCCTAAATTGACAAGGGTTAATTGTGATGGTTAATTATATGTGACAACTTGTGTAGGCCAGAGTACCCAGATAGTTGATTAAATACTTATCTGGATGTTGCTGTGAAGGTATTTTCTTATATGTGATTTTCACTTAAATTTTGAGAAAAGCAGATTATTCTCCGTAATGTGTATGGGCCTCATCTAATCAGTTGAAGACCTTAAGAGAAAAGACTGAGGTCTCCCAAGTAAGAAGGAATTCTGCCTCCAGCCAGGGTTTAGACTCAAGTTGCCACATCAGGTCTTCCCTGGGTTGCTGGTCTGCCACCAACCTGCAGAATTCAAACTTACCAGCTTTCAGAGTGAGCAAATTCTTTAAAATAAATCTCTCTCTTTCTGTGTCTGTCTCTGTCTCTATCTCTCTTTTTCTCTCTCAGTACACACACACACATATCCTAGAACCTTAATACAGAAAGTACTTAATATTTGTAATTAAGAAAAGATGAATAAAGTATGGAAGATGGGCATCATATATACTCAGAAATTATTGGTATGTGCCTTGGTTATTAATTATAAAATTTCTAACAAAATTCTCTAGTAAATTCACAATGATGCACCTTTAAAGAAAGTATAGAAAGGGATTAGGCTATAAACTAAAACCTGGAAAAAAAACCAAAACAAAATGAAAATCCAGTAACTACATGAAATAGTAGGAAGTGATAATAAGAATAAAATTAATCAAATAAAAAACATACATTATTGCAACTAAGAAGGAACATATAACCAGACATCAACAAAATATGAGAATGCGATTTGTTTCTCCTGGAGGTAATGGAGCCAGGATGTTAGGTTTCTCCAAACTCTGAGCAAGCCGGTCTGGGTTTGATCCTCCCACAGAGAGCTACCAGCTAAAGAGCTCATCCGTGGTTTTCTTTCCTTTGGGGAATTGTTGATAGACCATTCATCACACACTTACATAAGCCTGAGCATAAAGAATAGCAGTATCAACCAAAATTGTGATTATTAAGAATGACTGTCATCCCCAAGCTAGCACAGTATTATCTCACAGAGATGAGCCTGGTTAGGAAGCTTAGAAGCAAGGCGACTCATGTTGAAATTCACACCAGGTACAGGGCATGTGGCTCTGGGATCAGCTGTTCCTGGGATGGATTGGGAGTTCTGACTACCACCCTTATCAGGGTAATGAGTGGGTCAGATTGAGCAGAGTAGAGTTGCATAACAAAGAAATCAATGTGGACACTCATGGCAGGCTGATGCATAAAAGAAAGAACACTGGAGCACCTGATGGCTCAGTCGGTTAAGTGCCTGACTCTTTATTTCAGCTCACGTTATGATCTCAGGGTTAGCAGGGCTAACCAGCGCTTAGCAGGGAGTCTGCTGGAGATTCTCTTTCTCTCTCTCTCCCTCTGCTCTTCTCCCTGCTCATGCTATCTCTCTCTCCCAAATAAATAAATAAATCTTTTTTAAAAAAAGAATGATCAGAAAGGCTGCACAATTAGACAAAATGAAATGCCAGTGAGTCATCATGACACCTGAGTTTTCAAAATGATCATGAAGAAAGTAGAGAACACCCCATCCTCCAAAACATGCCAAACACTGGGGGGGGGGGGAACTGTCCCCTTTAAAAAATGTTCCCTTGGAAATTATTTTCAAGGACATCTTTTCTTACCCACTCATTGGATTTCTTCTGAATATTTATGGCACGGGGATATAATGAATGCCTTTACATAGAGCATGAATATGAAAACGGGCTGGAGCGATCAACCCTGTATCAGAGAATGTGTTACAAAGGCAATGTCTGGTGCTTCAGGATTTCTTGGCTTCAGGCCTGGGTGTCAATCTGGCTGTGATCATGATGGTATCTGTGGGGTGCTGTCTACTTATGGGCACGGCTAAGGGGCCAGAGCCACTGACTACGGCTTACCTCCCCTGGTCTATTTAGGGAGAGGGCCAGGGCTCAGAATTGTTAAGCAAATTGTTCATTTTTATTAAAGCAATAATCCAAAGAGCTTTCTTTGAAGAGTTTAAATACTATTTTCCATTTCTGATGTTATGTACCACTTGGAAGGGACAGTCCGCTCTTAGCTTCGGTGGGACCCCTGGGGGTGATCCATGGGTGTCCGCTGTCAAATAAAGTTGCAAGAACCTCTAGGAGTTTCACAGAAACACACGTTTGCTCAAAATAATTTTTTAAGTGAAATTGGATTAAGAATTAGTTTCAGTCCCTTTCTGGCTCACATTGGCCATTTTTAAAAAGGGGTAGAGAGAATGTAGCAACAGCACTGATTTTTCAATTTCTGCATCCAATCTGTGAAAACTCACGGTCTATGTTCTATGTTCTCCAGAAAAGGACAAACTATCATTATGATCATACGAAGCATGACCACATAAAATTCACATACTTTCATGTAGTCAGCTGCACAGGTGGAAACACATGTGGCCAGCCAGTCAGCTAGGTAACTGCAACTGGGGTCACTGGAGCCAGGTGAGTTAGTCTGAGTCAAGTCTGCCCACAGAACTGCATTTTCAAGGAAACTTGCTGGAATGGAACATAAACATCATACTGGAAGCATCAACTGAGAGAGGAGCCTGGGCAACTTCCTGCTCCTGCCCCAAATAAATACAAGTAAATATCTCACTGTCAAGGAAGATCCAGGCATCATTCCTTTTCTCTTAAATGTCCAAATCTGAATCTGTAAGTGCCTTGGTATGATACAATGGGTCTTATCAACTTGATATTCAGCATGTTTCAATGTCCTAGTAAAACCTCCTTCAGATCCACTTCAACTTGCTTGGTCTTCTGAGGATCCAAGAAGCTAATTAGTACCATTTCATAAAAATCTCCTAATAGGGGAGGGGCTGCTGCTCAGACGATTAAGCATCTGCCTTCGGCTCAGGTCATGATCTTCAGGTCCTGGGATCCAGCCCGGCATCGAGCTCCCAGCTCAGCAAGGAGTCTGCTTCTCCCTCTCCCTCTGCCTCTCCCCTTGCTTGTGCTCTCTCTGTCTCTCTCAAATGAATAAATAAAATCTTTTAAAAAAAATCTCGGGGCACCTGGGTGGCTCAGTCAGTTAAACATCTGCCTTCAGCTCGGGTCATGATCCCAGGGTCCTGGGATCGAGGCCCCTGTCGGGCTCCCTGCTCACAGGGGGTCTGTTTCTCCCTCTCCTCCCTGCTCCCTCTCGCTATCTCTCTCTGTCTCGAATAAATAAATAAATAAATAAATAAAATCTTAAAAAAAAAATCTCCCAATATCATATATAGTGAGGGACAGTCACTTCTTTATTTTGTCAATTAAAAACTAAAATAACCCAAATTGTTGAACCTTTCATCACATATCCTATTTTGATCCTGATAGTCATTTGGTTGTCCTTCCTGGGATCCATTTGGTAGGTTGTCTTTTCATCATGTTGATGGTTTCCTTTTCTGTGCTCCATACTTTTACAGTGCTCTGGAAACATATACATAAGCCTATTTTTAAAATTCAATAGCTCCTCCTGAAATATTCTGGAGTAGATGACAACCACTCACACCTCACCAGCATATATGAGCGCACCTGTGATCCTGCCCCTTCTCCAGCATCATTTCTTAGTTTAGCCAATCTGATGATTTAAAACGCATTAGCATATCCTCCAATGTGTGCAGTTTGATCTGTTGATGGAAGTCTTGGGTAGTAAGGCAAAGTGAATGCAACTTAATTAATCATAGCAAGCTGAGAGGATATAGATCATATGCAGCATAAGCATCCTCTGTGTAGTGAAAAGGACAACAAAAATCCTTCAGATCTCATCGCACTGGCTTTATTTACAAAAATATTTATATTGGAGCCTAAACTACTCTCTAGATACTAACATGAATATTAAGAAGGTTAGTTTCCTGGGCAGCATTTCACTGCAAGCCTGGGAGAAATGCAGAATCATTTGGAAGTTCTTGTCTATTTCAGGTAATGTTCTATAATCTGAGACTTGTGCCTCTCTGACCCAGAGTTTGGGCAGGTCCTCAACTGACCTTCCTGGATTTGAATAGATGACACAGAGACACAAAAGGGCTCAGTGTTACAACCTGGGCTATTGAGTGAGCACTCTCAGGTAAAGCATTTATCAAACCTTGGCATTCATCACAGAAAAGGTAAGATGGTATACCATGTGTTCTGTCAGCACAGATTTTATAATGTATCAGATGAAGCACAAGGAAGAGGAAAACAAGGGTGGAATCCATCTCCGTGACCGTCATTGCCTTTACGAGGCATGTAAGGAGAAGGATGTCACACCAGCTCCAAAATAGTGCATTTCAAATGTCTGCCCAGTGTAAATACATAGAAACATTGTGTTTTTTTCTTATAAAAAAATACATATTACACATAAATATTTAGATCAGTGTTTATAACTAAACAAGCAAAATGCTCCCAACATGAAAGTCCTATCTAAGTTTCTTCAAAAGCAGCTATATATCTCAAATGTTTACTTTTCCCCATGTTTTATTTATGAAAAGCTCCTTTCTATCCGTCACTTGGCGAGCTCAGGGCTTGTTAGCCTGAAAGTCACTGGCCTAAATTCAAATACATTCGCACCTCCTCTTCCTTGCTTTAATAAAAACTCATCCACAAGTGTGAGGTCTGATCTGAATCTGTTTTCTGTTGAGTCACGGTCACCTTGTCCCAAGAGCCTGGATCGTGGGCTGGTCAGACCCAGGTCCTGCTGCCTGGCACAGTCAGAATGTAGCCAGGGTAACAGCCAGAGCCCAATACCTTCATTTACTGCTGAAAATCTCCAGCCAAGAAGAAGCAAGTGCCATCCGCTAAGAATCACAGATCTGTATTTTGTTATTCTAGGTTTGGAAACCATCAGAAAGTGATCTGAGTTGAATACAGCTTGTCATAAACAGGGCAGTGGTGGGGAGGCCCCAGCAATGCACGGCCTCAAAACTGAAAGTCACATGGGGATCTTTAAGGTGTGGAGAACAAAGACTACTCTAGAGCACAGAGCATCCTTATGATCAGTTTCTCTCCTCCCTTCCTGATGAGGCTGTTGGCTATTTTATTTTTGCTATGTTCGATTTTATTTCCAATAGAGTTGTTTACATTACCATGTGTCTTAGTGTTTAAAAGTTACAAGTTGACATTTATAAATTATATAGAAGATGTAAGGAATAATGAAAAACAGCCATAGACATCCCAACCTAAGAAATGCAGGATCATCCACATTTTTGGAAGCATCTGTACATCCCTCTGTTCATCAATCCTGTTCATTATTCTCAGTGTTTTTTTAATATTTTTACCAAAGTAAATGCGTCGCTAAATCGTATTTTATTTTGTATAGTGTTGAAACTAGAACAAAAGGAATCATCCTGTACAATTTTTCTGCAAGTCGCTTTTATTTCTTGCTCAGTAGCGTGTCTACATGATTTACTCTTACGATGTTTCGCTGTAGTTCATTTATTTTAACTTGAGCACGATCCTCTGGCATATTGCTGAGCACATACCTTCCACTCGATTGGACTGGGTTGGTCCCCATTTTTTGCTATTACAAAATGGCGGGGTTTCTCTAGCTCTAGCTGTTTCATTGCTCTGTCAAAAGGCCCGCTCTCTTCAGCCTGGACCAGGTCATGATAAAGCATTTTCCAAAGCAATGGCTCTAACTCAGAGCCCCACCATAGTCAGAACACATGTGCACGGGCATGACATCATTACATAGGCAGGTTTCCATGATGCCAGCAAAACACTCCGTATCAAAGACCTTCTCAGAACTGACACTACTTTCTAGATACTAATGTGAATATTGAGAAATTTGGGGTCGTGGGTAGCAGTTCTCTGCAAGCCTGGGAGAAATGTGGGATCATTTGGAAGTTCTTTTCTACTTAAGGGAGTGTTCTCAGAAAGAAAGGAGAAGTGGGGAGAAAGACACAATATTTGTAGAAATAGTGGCTGAAACCTTACCAAATTTGATGGAAAAATCTTGATCTATAGATTCAGTATTTACCTGCAGTAAAATAAAAACAAGCAGATCACTCTTAGATACATCACAGTCAAACCATGCAAAAACAAAGGAGAAACTTTGAAATTGCAAGACAAAAACTTCTCTTCATACACCAGAGGACCACACTAGATTAACCACCGACTTCCAGTCAGAACCAGTGGGGGAAAGGCCCTGAAATGACAACAGTCAAAAAGCTGAAAGGGAAAAAGTTGTTCAGGTGCTTGGGTGGCTCACTCAGTTGAGCATCCAACTCTTGATTTCGGCTCAAGTCATGATTTCAGGGCCCTGGGATCGAGCCCTGTGTCAGGGTCCCTGCTCAGTGGGGGATCTGCTTCTCCCTCTCCCTCTTCTCCTTCCCCTGCTCATGCTCTCTTTCTCTAAAATAAATAAATAAATCTTAAAAAAAATTGTCAACCCAGAATTCCATACCCAGCAAATCTGTCCTTCAAAAATGAAGGCAAAATAAAGATATTCCCAGATATACAAACTTACAAGAATTACTAAAGGAAACTTTTGAAATGAAACAAAACAAAAACTTGATTCTTAGATTTAAAAATGCTGGATTTGTTAAAGAATGTGGGTGAACATGTATATGTGTGTCTATACCGAATGTTCTGAAAGTGTTTCTGCAGTTTACTCTCTACTGATCTCAGAAGCAAAAATACTAGAAACATATGAAAAACATACTTTGGAGGTTTAACTATTTCAATTTGTTTTATACTTATTTAGCTTTGTAAATTTTGAATAATCATTAATTTTCTAAGTCCCTCTAGCTGAAGATAGTGGAGATGAACTGAAATAAAACATCTTAAGATGTTTTCAAAATATACATGGCTAAAGAAGCACAAAAGACATTTGAGTTTCTTTTGTACTAGGGTGATACAAGGCAAAAACATATTATGTGGGGAGACTGAAGTTGCAGACAGAAGGCAAAAGTTCCTGGGAATTAACCAAAATTCCAAGGACAACTCCAGATTTTTAAAAGCTATGAAACTGATGGAGTGCAAGTAGAGGTCTCAAGGGAACCAGGTATTATCTGAGTTCCAAGCAGGATGAATAGCAAATTGACAAAGGTCTATCTCTAGCAGGGTGAGAAGGTAGGAGTGTCAGGCCCGGGAGGGTGGAGGGATGATGAAGCTGCAAGGCTGGGTGGATGGGAGGGGCTGTTGTCCATCTACTTGTGTCCCCTACCTGCCCTCAAGAGCCCTTTGTGACCAGACCACAGCTCTGTGATGTGGGCCTGGGTTTTGTGTCCGCAAGTGCACTCCCAGTGCTCAGTGTAGCAGCAGTGTGATCTGGCACTAATGAATTTCAGAGGAAAGAGATGGAGAATTACCTCTTCCCTCAGAAATGCATTACTGGTGGTTGTCTGAGCTCCAGTCCCACTTCCTGGGCACTTAATATCCTCACCTTCCTATGTGGACTGGGGCTCTTTTTCCTGTTAGTTTCCTTCTCCCACCCTGATCCATCCTTACCACCACAGAGGAAACACAGAAACATCAAGAAGGTAAGGAACCCTTGGCCCAGACCCAGCAGAGTATGATTCTATCTTCTTTTTTTTTTTTTTTTAGGTTTCTTTTTTTTTATTTTCTTAATTAACATATAATATATTATTTGTTTCAGGGGTGCAGGTCTGTGATTCATCAGTCTTACACAATTCACAGCACTCACCATAGCACATACCCTCCCAAATGTCTATGACCCAGTCACCCCATCCCTCCCACCCCCATCCACTCCAGGAACCCTCAGTTTGTTTCCTGAGATTAAGAGTCTCTTATGGTTTGTCTCCCTCTCTGGTTTAGTTTTGTTTCATTTTTCCCTCCCTTCCCCTATGATCCTCTGTCTTGTTTCTCAAATTCCTCATATCAGTGAGATCATATGATACTTGTCTTCCTCTGATTGACTTATTTCGCTTAGCATAATACCCTCTAGTTCCATCCATGTCATAGTAAATGGAAGATTTCATTTTTTTGATGGCTGCATAATATTCCATTGTATATATATACCACAACTTCTTTATCTATTCATCTGTTGATGGACATCTAGGCTCTTTCCATAGTTTAGCTATTATGGACATTGCTGCTGTAAACATTGGGGTGCAGGTGCCCCTTTGGATCACTACATTTGTATCTTTGGGGTAAATACCCAGTAGTGCAATTGCTGGGTCATAGCATAGCTCTATTTTCAACTTTTTGAGGAAACTCCATACTGTTTTCCAGAGTGGCGGCACCAGCTTCTTTTCTATTACTATTTCCACTTTTCTGAATTATTGGAGAGACTCCTGGGTTAGGAAAGAATAGAATGTGTATTCTCAGGAAAGAATAGAACACCATCCATCCAGGGATAAGCCAGACTAGGCAGGGGTTAGAGGGGCACAAGGATTTCTACCCAAAGATCTCAGGCCACGAGTCCAGGTGTGGTGGAGGGCTCCAGGACAATGTCCCAAACACAGTGACCAGTGGCCGAGGACCGGCAGTTAAGCCGATCTGTAGCAGAGGTCAGGCCCCTAGGCACTGGTTCACCACCCACCTTCCCAGGGCAGGTGTCTCAGGTGAACATTCCTCTGTCGGGGCTGATCAAGGGCAGTACTGAGCCCAGGAGGCCCCGAGCAGCAGCTGGAGTGGGGCTCTGGCCTCGGGAAGTGGGGTCCTATGTGAAGGAGCTCAGATGCACCCACAGGTCTGGGAATATGTGTGTTTCTTGAGCAGAGGAACAGTGACAAAGAAATTTCTCACATAGAAAATCCTCCTGTACATTCTTCAAAGAAGGAAAACTGAAAACATTTTTATCCATCTTGAAAAGGAAATGAGTAAAACGAAAGAAAACCACAGCGCCCCCCCCCCCTTAGTTAAATGTAGGAGGTCCCATTGTTCATGAGCAGTGAACATCTGCTGCTGGGGGTGGGGTCCCAGCCTCCCCATGTTCTCTCATCTCAGCATCAGGAGGAGCCACGGAGAAGGAACAACAGAAGTAAGAAGAAAAGGCAGACTCTAAAAAGTGAGCATCTGCCACTCAGCCCTGCGCACCCCAGTTACACCGACCCCCCTGCTCTGAGGGCCCAGCCCCACCGTCTCCAAGACACCAGGGCCTGAGCCCATCCCTCAGGAAACAGAGCCCTGGGAGGGGGAGGGGCTCCTAGGAGCGGGGAGGGGCTCCTGGGGGGGAGGGGCTCCTGGGAGGGAGAGCGGAACCCAGATGCTTCCCAGATTCTGGGCCAGAATGAAGCCCCGAGGGGTTGGAAACAGGTGTCGCCCAGCAGGGGCCCCAGGGCCTGGCCTGGGAGGTGGGACCTCCAGCTTCAACTGTGGACAAGTTGCCCAGCTTTGCTCAGATTTCTCTATGAGGCGACCCGGTCATTTCTCCCCCAACAAGGTCATGAATGGGGAAGCGATCCCCATCATGAGCCTTGCTATCACTGTGCGGGCACGTGGCCTTGGACACTGATGTTTGGGGCTCCCGAGTCTAATCCCCCAAAGGTCTCCTCTAAAGGGACATTGTACTCAGCCTCCTGTAAGACCCCTGGGCCCCCGCCTTCAGCTGTGACGCAGTCTTCTGTTTCCAGCTTTCAGAGATTGCCTGCAAGAACTGGAAGAGGTTCAGGACCTGTTTTCCCTTCTGCAAAGGTAAAGAACCTTCCCCCTTCTCTTCAGGGTGCTCCTCCCAGAGTCTATGGTGCGAGCCCAGGGCTGCAGGCACCCTGGGGCTGTTCTGTGGGTCTGGGAGGAGCCACAGGGACAGTGTGGCTAAAGCCCTGGGACGAGGGACAGCAGGAGCATTGTGAAGTGGGTGTGGGGGCGTGGAGGGCCGTGGGGCCCACCCTTCTGGCCCCCCCTGCTCCTGGCTTCGGCTCACACCTCCTGTCTCCCACAGCCACCTGGCGAGGTTCTCTGACCAGAGGCGCTTTCAGCTCTTACAGCAAGCAGCCCCTGGGCAGGTGCGCAGAGGAGTGCCTGCTGGAGCCCATCAGCCATGCAGGGAGCCTATGGAAGATGCTCCCACCATGGCCCCATCACCTTCCCCCGCTCCTCTGACGGGACGCCCTCTACCTCTGGCCTCCACCCTGTCACTAGGACCAATGACCTCCTCAATTTCTTTTCATTCACACTCCTCCCTGAGTACTTCCTGGCCATCGGAGCCTTTCCTTCCCCCGGATGGCTTTTCACACCAGCCGCTTGCTCTTCCCCCTTCCCCACCATGGCTCCCCCCTTCAGAAGCCTGTCCTCCGCCTCTGACAGCCTCCTTGGCCCCGGAGCAGCCAGACTCTCCTCTGACTCTCCCTCAGTGTGACTCAATGGCACCCCCACTGCGCCCCATCCCACAGAGCTCGTCTCCACACACCCCTTGGTTAGCTTCTTCTGTCCCAGTCATCCCGGGCCTGGGCCGCTCAAGCTATCCCATTTCCGCGCTGTCCTGGTGGCAAGAGGCTGCCAAAACCTGGAGCCTCTCCACATCCACACGCTTGGAGTCCGATCAAGAGTCTCTGGCCCACCCCTTACCAGAGGCCTTGTTCTGGGGAGACCCCACACACGGACAGGGAGAGACTGGAATCCCCCCTTTCATCAACCCTGACATCCAGAAGCTTCTGGAGATACTAATCGCCAAGAGAACAGAACTGAAGATTTGGAAGGAGAAGGAAAAGAAGGAAGGGTCAGACTGCCACCCGACCTCTTTTGAGAGAATGTTCAAGTTGCCAGGTGACAAGCAGGACACCATGGGTGACCAACACTTCTGGAGCTTGAGAGGCAAACCAAAACAGCTGCTTGGTCCTGAGAAGCCCCCACATCCCAAGACTTCGGGGAACAATTTACAGCAGAAATGCAACCAGCTCTTCTGGGGTCTTCCCTTTCTGCACAGTGAGTCCCTGATGGCCACTGTCAGCATGACTGATTCCCAACTGGAGTTCCCATCTGTCCAATTCAATGAACTCTCTCGTGCCTTGCCACTCCAAATTCAGGCCAACATAGCTCCACATCTTTCACTGACCCAGTCATTATCTGACACTTTGGCCCAGCCCCAACCCTTGACCCTGGACTTGTCCCAGTCCCAGCCCCTGCCTCTGGCTCAGCCCCAGCCCCTGGATCAGCCCCAGCCCCTGCCTCTGGATGAGCCTCAGCCTCAGCCCCTGCCTCTGGATCAGCCCCAGCCCCAGCCCCTGCCTCAGGCTCAGCCCCAGCACCTGCTTCTGGATCAGCCCCAGCACCTGCCTCTGGATCAGCCCCAGCACCTGCTTCTGGATCAGTCCCAGCCCCAGCACCTCCCTCAGGCTCAGCCCCAGCACCTGCCTCTGGATCAGCCCCAGCACCTGCCTCTGGATCAGCCCCAGCCCCAGCCCCTGCCTATGGCTCAGCCCCAGCCCCAGGCCCACCTTGCACCTTCTGTCCCAATCAGACCACCTTCTCTTCCACCCGAGATGGGGACCTGTGAGGTATCTTGCCCTGAATCCCAGAAGAAGACACCATCTTTCATCTCAACTGCAATTCAAAACCTGGAATGTCACTTTTTGAAGAAGCAACTAGAAAGGGGCAGGACCTTACCTGCTGTGGTGAAAAGATCTCAGGAAGTCTTTAGTCAAGGTCCTCCCGACCTTCCACAGGATGGCCAGGGCCCCCAAGGCCACGGGTCAGTCTCTGTCCTTCCCGGGGACTTGATCGACCCTGAGCTCCGGAAGCAACTGGAGTGGCACCTTTGGAAGAGGTTCGTGAAGCACCAAAGTGGCGTGCCCCACAGGATCCAGCTATCTGTAAAGCTGATACAGCCTCACGGAGAGTTCCGGAAGGTGCCACAGGCAAACAGCCAGCACAAGCCCGCGTCTGAGTCTGACTCTACAGACGGAACCTGCCAGGCTACACAGAAGACTGGGTCCAGGTACCCAGCAAGGACCATGCCAGGAAAAAACCTGGACAAGGATTCAAGGTCTACTGCAGGGAGGATCCGGAAAGATCTACACAGGGGCTTGGCGAGCTCTCCAGGGAAGGCTCCAGGAATAAATTCTGAGGAGTCAGACACAGACTTGAAACCTTCAACAAGCAGCGCAGACGAGAAGCACCCAGAGAAGGTCCTAAGAGCCCATTTGGGCAGGAAGTTGGGACAGATCAGAGAAGGTCAGATCCCTGCAGATGTTCATTGTTCCAGACTCACTGCCCACCATGCCTTGGACCTTCTCAGAAAGCCAAGCACTCACAGGAAAACTGGAAAGCCAGCATTTTCCAAGGGTTGGGAACCCTGCAGGACCACCTCTCACAATTTTTCCATCCTCAGTCCATACACTCAACGGATGCTAGAAGCACATATTATAAGGTTTCGGGTGAAGCACAGGTGGAGCCTACCCCTCAAGGTCCTCAAGCCTATAAATCTCTTTAAGTTGAAAAAGGGCTTCCTCTTTCCCTGGTCCTCCATTCCCTGCTTAGCCACCTGTGTATCTAAGGCCCGCTCCAAAACCAAGTTCTTGGGAAAACCTCCTCAGCCCCATCAAGGAGAGAAGGTGGTAGAAGAGTCTGATCCCACCTTGGGGAGTCCTCTCCCTGCTCCCCAGCCTACATGTGAGGAAATCCAGCAGGCCCTGGAAGGGACCTCACCACGTGATGGCTGTGGGCCTTCGGAAGCCCCTCTGGCTGGACAGGAGGCCAGGTCACCTTCTCAGACCCTCACATACAGCTTTGTGGGCAGAATCTGGCACAGTGAACCTGCCTCAGGGTCTCTTATGAATAGCAACCTGGAGTCAAGTCCAAGTCCAGCAATGGCCACAAGTGAGCCAAGGAAGGAGAGTGGGGGTTGGGCCTCACAAGACTCCTGCTATAGCATAGAAGTGCTAGAGCTCAACTTAGAGTCCCAGTATTTGAGTGCTAAAGAGTTCAGGGACGCTGGGGAGGTCGAGGAGGCTCCCGCTTGGGGAGTCACCTTGGAACCCGGTGTGTGGGCCAACAACCAAACCATCCATGCAGATCTGAGAAGATCAGGGTCTTCAGAGAAAAGTGACAGCCCCTCGCCACCTACAGAGTTGGTCGCCCAAGACCCAGAAGAGCTATGCGTTGATGCACAGCTTAGAGAGTTTGAGCTCCGGAAGTTCATGGAGTCAGAGAACCAGCCTCAAGACAATGCCGCCAGCGTGCTCCTTCAAGACTGTGAAACTGGTGTCCTCCTTCAAGACTGTGCCACTGACAGCCTTCTTCAAGACTGTCAGTCTGATGTATTCCTTGCCGCAGACATCTTGGCTTCTCAGGGGTCTCTGTATGGCTTCCAGAGTGGGTCCAGTGAAGACACATCAACTTCCCAGGTGCTGTACGGCCTCACATCAAGAGGACAGAAAATCCAGAGGCAGCCAGAGCCTCTGGGACTGCGGGACCAATATAAGAGCCCGAGCAAGTCATCTGCCCCCACTGCTGAGAGAGAGTACCACAGGAGGCCCAGCCCGAGAGAGCCTGGAAAAGAGTTGTCAGCACTAAAGATCCTCCAAATCAGTGAGATGAGCCATACTGTCCAGCACAAGGACACAGTGGAGTCCTCAGGAAGAAAGGCCCGTCAACTCTTGCTGAAAAAGGAGACGGCTCCTCCAGAAAGCTACTTCAGAAGAAGGATGAGGCACTTTATACAGTGGGTTTTTTCCAGTAAAGGCAAAGGACTGGAAGATTCCCTTCAAAAAGGCAAGTCTTCATCATTCCGGAGTCGGGGACCGGTCACAGGCAGATCAGCTGTGGACAGTGCAACTGCCGAGGCTCAGGTGCTCATGACAGCTGTGGGACAGATCCTACAGCAGAAAATGGTGCCTCACCATGGAGTTCGGGCCCCGGAGTTCAGCTGGTGCCAAAGGGATCTCCAGGCTTCAGCAGGTCCCAATGTCTGCTACCACAGAGTCCTCTCCTATCAAGAGCAGAGGAGAGTGATGAGAGAGACAGCTTCCAACCAGCAAGCCACCGCCAAGGGCCACAGCTATGCCAAGACCGAGTGGATCAGAAGCAGGGACAACAGGTGGGCCTTCCCAGCCAGGGTGCCGGGGTGCCCGGGCAGACCCTGCCAGCATGGGTCCATGGTGCCAGGAGCTTCGGGCTGCCCTCCGCACCCCCACTGCCCGAGGCACTGCCTCCTTCAAAGATACGTCTCATCTGGCCAGTCAGTGTGTGCTTCTCATGCCTTTCCTGGTAGGACAGCTTTTCTCCAAGAAAAAATGCAAACAGTGCAGAGAAGAACTTTTATTTCTCATGTTAGCACATCCTCTATGGGCTAATGGCTTCTCTGGACCACAATTTTTATTGTTTCCCCAAAATAAATGTTTCTTTCTCATGAGAGATGCTGGCCTCTGTCTGTGCCCTGCTCGGGGGAAGGGAAGGATCAAGGTCTGCTCTCCCCGAGTGCTTGCTTTGGCTTCCAGAAGGCATGGGGCCTTGGAGGGAGGGGGACCGTGTGGTGCACCCCCACCCCCTCCCTCACACGCCTTCGGTTTCCGTGACAAGATGAACAAGACCAAGGCCAGGATCTGGCTCCGCCCATCCTCTCCTGCTTTCTCTCTACCTTGAACTTGTGTGGCTGTAGGGAGGGTCTGCAGAGGCAGAAATCCCCCTCGGGCTCCGGGACATGTGGAAGACGAGTCCTATGTCAGAGTGGGGCGCGGAGTTTGGAGGCGCAAGGTTGGCCCTCAGCGAGAGGTGGGAGAAATCCTGCTCCCCATCTCCTGGGGGAGTAGGGCACAGCTACCCCAGGAACCCTTCTCTCCCCGATGAAGCTGGGTTGACATCACCCGGGAGCCCCTCTTAGCTCAGTGTCACCCCCCTCCCCGTTTTCATGCTCTGGAGCAGCAAGGGAGGAGCTCACGGCTCTGAGGGTGTGCAGGTGGGGAGCACAGAGGCCACTGTGGACCGGTCTGCCCTGCCCCAGACGAGTGAAGGGCCCTGCCCGCCAGCAACCCCTTCCCCTTCTGGGGGATGGAGCAGGGGTGTGGCTGGGAGGCAGGGGGACACCACCCAGGGTGGGACTCCAGGAAGGAGGCAGAGTGACATGGTGTGCCCATACCTGGTGTGACGACCGAGGACCCGTGGTGTCCCACTGTCACCTACAGGCCCAGTGGAGACAAGTTAGAGGCCCCGTGGCCGCAGGGCCTCCACCCCACTCCAGCTGCCGGGCCCAGGTGGAAAGAAGCCCCCTGAGGCTCCCACACAGAGGGTCAGGCGCCCAGAGGCAGCAAGGCCTTCGGGCAGGGAAGCTTAATTTCTGCACAGTTTGATAAGATTGCACGGGATTGGGGGCCTCGGGACAGACTTGTAGTCTGTGACCTTTACTTACTTGTGTGGCCCAAGGACAGCTCCCAGGGGACTGGTGGGGACTCCAAGGCCAAGGGACTGGCCCAGGTCATGTAGCAAGTCTTGCCTGGCTCCCGGTCTTGGTTACCCCAGAGCCCAAAGGGGGAAGAGGTCATCAGATAGAGTTTGCCCCACACCCGGCTGGAACGGACCTGTCCAGAATGAGGGTGCAGGCCAGGAGGGGCCCCCTGCATGCCTGTTCCCAGCCCAACATCATCCTCCGGGGCCCCCACACATCGCTCGCGTGGTGGAGAGTCCTGCTCCAGGAGGGACCCCCGATCCAGATGGTAGCAGGCATGGCCCTGCCCCCATGCCATCAGGACCCCACATGTGGGAGGGGACCCAGGGTGCAGGGTGGAGTGGGCGCAGGCCCGCTCTGCCACAGCTTCTCTCTCGAGCCAGGTCCTGCCTCTAGGCCCCCAGGGTGTGCCCAGCACTGACAGTGCAACCAGGACCCGGGGGAGGCAGGACCAGGACAGAGCGCCCTGGGCCCTCGGGAGCTCAGGAGAGGGTGGCCCAAAGCAGGGTCCCTGAGCCTGGCTGCTGCTAGGTCCTCCCAGGGGCACCAGGAGGTGAGTCCTGCAGTTGGGGAACCAGACGTGCACCCCATGCTCCTGTCGGGAGAAGTGCCACGGACGGGATGCTGGTGGAACAGCCAGAATCAGGTTCCTTTGCCCTTCTCCTGCCAGACAGTGCAAGGCCAGAGAGGGAAAGCCCTACGCCGAGAGACCCCGTGCAGAGAACTCTGACAGACCCACACAGAGACCCCGTGCAGAGAACTCTGACAGACCCACACAGAGACCCCACACAGAGACCTCTGACAGACCCACACAGAGACCCCACACAGAGACCTCT